>NW_025727495.1:0-37553 GCF_021461385.2 Schistocerca piceifrons
ACAACAAAACCAACAGGAAGAAACCGCCTCTGTTTATTGTCGCCACACCAGCGGCGGACAATGGCGGGGGCATTCTTGACATCCGGAAGCTCTTGGGCTTCCACGTGCAGCCGGAGACTCTCCCCCCCCACTTGGACACGAAGCCACAGTGCTTCAAGTGCCAGGAGGAAGGACATGTGGCAAAACACTGCCGCAACGCCGCCAGGTGCGTCAAGTGCGGACGTCACCATGACACCCGCACCTGTACCAGCACCAAAGACGTCAAACCGACGTGCGCCCGCTGCGGCGGTGAGCACGTCGCAAACTGGCGCGGATGTCAGGCCTTCAACGGCCGAAATCCCGCCACCGCAAAGGAGACGGCGCCCCAGACAAAGAGGCGACGCCGCAGGAGAAGGAGGCGACAACGTTCTGCAGCCGCGGCGAACAACAGAGGGACGGAGGAAACAGCGAGAGGAGGAGGCAACGCCGCGGGAACAACGGCGGCAACCGGAGGAAACTCGACGACGGCCACCGCTCACGTGCGGCCGCCTTCCCCCGCCGCCTGTGGCAAGGGTGGTGGAGGGGGGCGGCGGCACGACGCAGCAGGTGGGAAGACGGCGGCGACAGCTGGTCCCGACGTCGAGTCGGCCCTCCGAGAGGCGGAAACACGATTCCGCATGGTTCTCCATGCAGAGATGGAGGCCGCCTGCCTCACCCTCCGTGAATCCCTCCGCCACGACACCACCAAGAAGACGCAGGCGCTGCAGACGGATGAGCTGCATAAAGACGACCAGGCCACACAAACGGCCTGGCCGAAGAAGTTGACTATCGGTCGAGCCATACAGGTCTCGTCAGAAGGCACGGGAGCACTGGGAGCACGTCAGGACCAAAGCGTCCAAACCAAGGAGTTCGTCAACCACTGGAAAAACCTAGTGGACAGCGAAATCCTGGACGACACCATCCCAAACTTGGCCGACCGAGATGAACATCAAATGAGCTTCCTGCAAAGCAGGGAGCTCATAAGAAGAAAGGAGGAAGCCCTAGAAGAGCAGTTCCGAAGACGGAGAGGCGAGCAAGAGGCGGAGCGTGACAGAAGACGCGAAGCCCGCCGTGATCGCCAGCGGCAACGCTGGCAACACGGAAAATAAAGAGAAGGCAAGACACAAGCAGTTCTGGCCGGGTTTTGCAGGTTTTCCTTGGCCGCTAAGGTAAATACCGGAGCTGTCCCCTATAAACTCCTGCAAATAAATTCCCAATTGGGAGAAATGCCCCCCCCCCTTCCTTGCACCCCAGCAAAAAAGAATAAACAGAGCCAAAGCAGAATAACCAAACCAAATGGCTGAAAAGAGCATCGCGCGCTCTCAAGCAGCCCGCCCTTCTCCATCTGAGAAGGGAATGAAAAGTGCAAAAAAAAAAAAAAAAAAAAAAAAAAAAAAAAAAAAAAAAAAAAAAAAAAAAAAAAAAAAAAAAGCGCGCGGGCCCGTTGTCAAGGCAGCACCGGACGCCGCGCCGCACCTAACCTCCACGCACGCCGCTCCGCTACCGCTATGGCCCGCACAAAGCAAACGGCCCGCAAGTCCACCGGCGGAAAGGCGCCGCGCAAACAGCTCGCCACCAAGGCGGCGAGGAAGAGCGCGCCCGCCACCGGAGGCGTCAAGAAGCCCCACCGCTACAGGCCGGGCACCGTCGCCCTGCGAGAAATCAGGCGCTACCAGAAGAGCACAGAGCTGCTCATCCGCAAGCTGCCATTCCAGCGCCTAGTGCGCGAGATCGCCCAGGACTTCAAGACCGACCTGCGCTTCCAGAGCTCCGCAGTCATGGCCCTGCAGGAGGCCAGCGAGGCCTACCTCGTCGGCCTCTTCGAAGACACCAACCTGTGCGCAATCCACGCCAAGCGCGTCACCATCATGCCCAAGGACATCCAGCTCGCGCGCCGCATCCGCGGCGAGCGCGCCTAAACCGCGCCGCGGCACCGCACCGCACAAACAAAAACGGCCCTTTTCAGGGCCACTAACATCTCTCCGTCGCGAGCAAACTTTGTCGGTCGCCTGCCTCTCGCCCGCAACCCAAAAACAACAACCACCACTTCCCGTCCGCCCGCCACACCCGCTCACTCTGCCTGCCTGCTAGCAGCGCGCAACAATCACACATCATCCCTCCCCGGCGCTCAAAGCGCACAATACCCAACGGCCGACGTCACACCGCACGGGTGGCTGGCCGGCCGCCGCTTTCGTTTCGAAAACAAAAACAACCCGCACTCCACTCCGACGGCCAACGGCCAGGCAGGCGCGCTCGCTCGCTCGCTCGCTCTCCAACGCCACCGAAATCCCCGCCGACTCCTTCCACATCTCAACGTGCCCCCCGTTGCAAAACATAACACACACACACACACACACAAAGGAACAAAACAAAGACCAGACACGACTCGACAAGACAGACATCCGAGAAGAACGAACGCAGGCAAGCCAACCAACGTATTCAAACAAAACAACGTGACAGAAAACCAACCGTCGGCCGCCGCCACAAACACGGCGACAATCAACCACGACGACAACAACAACAACACCGCTTACCGCTACCGCCGCCCACACCCGCCACCGACCCCCGCAATCCATCCACCACGGCACGCAAACAGCATCCCCCACGGGCATACACAAAGACACCCACACCAAACGCAACACGACAATCAAAACCTTCCCCGACGTGCTTTGATGGCCCTGAGAAGGGCCGTTTTGGGCCGCGCGTCTCTTGCGCGCCACTAGACGACGACGGGGGGTGGGGACGACGGAGTCAAGCGCCAAACCCTTCCTTTCTCCCATCTCTTTCTCCTCTACTCTACTCTACTCTACTTCTTCTTCTTGGGCGAAGCCTTCGCCTTAGACGGCGTCGTCGCCTTCTTCGGGCGCGGCGCCTTCGGCTTCTTCGTCGGAACCTTGGCGGCCTTCTTCGCCTTCGACGGCGACTTGGCCTTGGCCGGCTTGGCCGGCCGCCTTCTTCGCACCCGCGGGAGCGGCCGACGCCGCAGACGCCTTCTTGGCGGCGCCCGCCTTCCGACCGGTCGCCGCCTTCACGCCACCAGCCTTCTTTGCGCCGGCCGCACGGGCGCCCTTCTTCTCCTTGCTGGCCGGAGCGGCGCGCTTCTTCTTGGCACCGCCAGCGCACGGGCCTTGCCGCCCTCGGCCGCCCCCCCGCCGCCGGCGCCGGCAAGCTTGAACGAGCCGGACGCGCCCTTCCCCTTCGTCTGCACCAGCTCGCCCGCCACGACGGCCGACTTGAGGTACTTCTTGATAAACGGCGCCAGCTTCTCCGCGTCCAGCTTGTAGTGCGCGGCTATGTACTTCTTGATCGCCTGCAGCGACGACCCGCCGCGCTCCTTCAGACTCTTGATGGCGGCCGTCACCATCTCAGAGGTGCGCGGGTGCGCAGGCTTGGCGCGCGGCTTCTTCGCAGACGACGCAGACTTGGCCTTCTTCGTAGTGCCGGTGGCGGCGGGTGCCGCAGCAGTCTCGTTCGTAGCCGCCTGATCTGCCATTTCGACGACGCGCGTAACACACAGCGAGAGCGAGAGCGAGCGGGACGGACGGCAGGCACGCAAGCACAGCACAGCACAGCACAGCAGCAGAGCAGAGAATCACAAGGCCCAGCCAGTGTCGCGGGCGGGCGCGGACGGCCGAGAGAGCGGCCGCCACTCTGCGCGCCGCCGCGCCGCGCCTCCCGCGCTTGCTACCGCCCAACGTCCGACAGCCTGTGCGGAGCAGCCCCAAACCTGCGCCACAACCGCCCGCGCCTTTCAAACCACCGAGGATGGGGCTACACACAGCCACACCACAGTCGCCAACCAGTCGCCACGGCAGCGCCGCAAACCACGGCCAAACTGCAGCTACCGCGCGCTACAGCCTGGGTCGGCCCGCCGAGAATCGCCGCCCCCGCCCAAATGCCGCCCCCACAGCCCCAGCCGACGACCCGCCACAATGGCCAAACCTTCGGCAAAACTCCCACACCGTCGCCGCGGCAGCCCGGCCAGCGCGGCCGGCGCCACAGCCACACAAGCCGAGGCGTGCGGCGATGACGGCCGTGCAAACGCGCCTCCGCCGCCCCATCGCCTTCCGTCGCCCTCCCGCCGTTTCCCGATCGGCCCGCAGCCGTCGGGCCACATCGCGCGCCGTCCTCCTCCTCTCGCCCGCCAACATTCACAGCCGTTTCTCAACAATTGCCCGCCGCAAACGGACGCCGCCTGCGCAACAGGCGCCGCCGCCCCTCGCCGCTTCCGACCCAACCCCTCGACCGAGGCAAACCGCAATCCGAATCTACAGACCAACCCAATCTGCCGTCAGCACACACGACAGCCGACCTTACACGTTACGCGTTACACATTACGTTTACACGTCTAGGTTGGGTTACGTTAGGTTAGGTGGACGTGGGTTAGGTTAAGGGGACTTGGGTTAGGTTAAGCGTCAAACTTAGGTTAAGCATTCAAACACGTCAGGCGTCAGAGGTTAGGTTAGGTTAGGTTAGGTTAGGTTAGGTTACACGTTAGGTTAAGGGGTCAGTGCTAGGCTAAGAAGCGTCAAACGTAGGTTACAAAAGCGTTCAAACCGTGAGGCGTGAGCCGGACAGCTTACCTTACGTAGACGTTAGGGGCTCACAGGCTGAGCTCACCTCGCCACACCACAGGGTTAGGTTCGGTTCGCTCGGCTCAGCGTAAAGCGCCGAGGTCAGGGTTGCGTTCGTTCACCTTCGGGCGCCACACTTTCGGTTGAAAGGTCGCGACGGGACGACGTCGGCAGGCACGCCGCAAACGAACAAAAACGTACAGACGACGTCGAAAACCGCCGACAGACGGGGGAGCAGCACGACCACGACCAGATACCGAGCGCGAACGAGACACACGCGAACCACCCCCACCGGCCAAAGGGCACCACACAACAACCCAGAGCACCACGTGTCCACACCAGAGCAACCCGCCGCTCACGCGACATGGCTGGCACCGAAGGGCAACCGCCCGCAACTGCGCTTTCCGCGCCGGCCCGGATGCACGTCGTGCTACAACAACACCACTACCGTACACAGCCGCTGTTCACAACATCACTATCATGCGCGCCCGCGGCTCGCCGCCGTCGCAGTCGCAGCCCCGACGCCAGCGCTTTTGCACCACCATTCACACGCACCGCAACACAGCCGAACAAAACAAACACCACACAACAACAGCAACAACGCCGCCGCCGCCGCCTCTACTTGTGCCGGCGACCCACCCCGCCGATGGCGCACCTTTCGCCAGCCGGCAATCGACACACACGCACGCACCCACCCACCCACCCACCCACCCACCCCCCGGGGCCCAGTGCAAAAAAAAAAAAAAAACACACAAAAACAAAACGACACGGGAAGCGCACACCGCCACTTCGCGCGCACGCCACCAACCAGTCGTCGTCTCAAAATAACAAACAACAACCAAAATAAACTAACAACTAGGGCAACACAAAACAAAAACGCCTCGCACGAACCGCCCACAAAAAGGACAAGCACACGCACAGCCTCTGCTGACGACCACGACGCAGCGGCACGCTGCTCCTGTCCCGCGCCCCGCGCCCCACTCGATTCACAACTCACGCGACACCGTCAACGACGGGCTCGCTTCCCGCAACCTACCACCTTTCCGCCACGACGCACAGCCCCAGCCCCACCCGACGACGCCCGTGGCAACGACTGCACTTTCACCACCGCCTCCCCCTTCCCCCCCAAAACACACACACACACACCCAGCCAAAAACGCACTCGCGACCCACACATGCACGTGCATCGGCACACGCCAACCAGTCAACGTCGACAACCACACGCAAGGCTCGAAACGAAACCGGCGTCCTTCCACGTTGCCATCAAGCTACGCGACACAAGACACAAGGAACCAACACAACAGCCGGCCCCACTAATTCCCACTCTCACGCCGCAAAAAGCACACCGAAACCGCCAAACGCACGCACATTCCCCTTCGCACTGACAACGACCGGCTCTCGCTACCACACACCTCTCGGCAGCCGTTTCACGCCAATTCGCCACACCGCCCACACAGTCGACAAGCGCCCGCCCTGTACGGCACACGCAACGACGCAGCGCAGCAAAGGGCGCCCGCAACACATACCTCTCCGCCGCCCGACGCGCCAACCGCCACACCACACCGCCAGCCACTCGCAAATTGTGCACTGCCACCAGCCACACGTCCAACACGCCGCGCCGCCTCCGGCCACCCGCCAGGGGGCGCTCACGTTCGCGACAACAGCGCGGCCCGCCGGGCCGGGCCGAACCGAACCGAGCCGCCGCTGCTCTGCACTCGGCACGGCCACACCCTGCTGCAGACCGGGCTCGTCTCTCTGTACGCGTCTGCCTGCGCATCAACACAACACGACCTTTTTTTTTTTTTTTACCTCTCTCTACCGCCATCCCTTCTTCTCGCGTTTTACTCGTTGTTGCAGCAGCGGCGCACACCTACACATCCACAGCCCCAGCCGAGCCGGCCTCACCTCAGGGCCCGCCGCCAGCGTCTCCTCCTCGGGCACAGGTGCGGTGCTGTGGCCGCCCATCCAACCGCATTGCTGGCCGTCCAGCCACCAGGCGTTCCCACTGCCGCGAGCCACGCCGCGCACCGACCCTGCTGCAGAAAACGAAGCATAGCCAGAGACCGACCGATACACAAAGCAAGCCGTCGCCTCGCCTCTTGTCCTTCCTGCCTTCCTTCCGCCCCCGCCCTTCTCACACCACCGCCTCTCCACTTTCGCCCGCCCCCGCCCCCGCCCCTCCTTTTTTTTGTTTTGTTTTTTTCCTTCGTTTTCTTCTTTCTTTCTTTCTTTCTTTCTTTCTTTCTTTCTTTCTTTCTTTCTTTCTTTGGCCCTCTCTCCTTCCCGCCCCATGGCGGTTACGGCACCGCCTGCAGCGGCAGATTTTTTGCGCCCACACGCCTACTCCTACCACCATTAACCTTGCCCTGCCCTGCCCATCAACGTCGCAGTCGAACCGACGCTTGCCAACACACTGCCCACGTTCCCTTTCTCTCTTCGGCCTACGCCCATTACGCGCCGCCGCCACAGCACCTTCCCTTCCCACAACACACCGACGTCATCACACGCACCCAAAACAGGGGCCACGACCGTGTTCCTCGCCCACTCCCATCCCGCACGGTACGCACATTCCCAACTACTAACCGCGCACCCTCCCTTTCCAATCTGTGTGTCTCTGTGTCTGTGTCCTGTCCGCGCGTGACGCCTCTCAACATCCGCCGTCCCCCGTCCCGTTTTCGCCCCCATGCCGTCGTCGCGCCGCCTCCGCCCCGTCCACCGCCGCCCCTGTCCGCCCCGCACCACACCATACACCGCTGCTTGTCCCGGCCGTTGCCACCAAAGGCGCCGACCGCAAACGCGCCACGCCGCAGCCCCCGTGCGTCTCGCGCTCGCTTGCATCTCCGTGCCGACGCTGCCTCTCTTCCCGCTCGCACTCGACCTCGACAACACAGTCTTTGGCTCCGCCACTGCGTGTTCCGGTGGTACGCACGCTGCAACACGTATGTATTCATTACCAGAGCGATGGCGAGGCATGACAGCATCTCCGTCTGACCAGAGAGTTATTTATCGTTGCTGGTCGGCGCTTGGACCGCGCCAGACGACAGTAGTGGCACGCACCGGGTCGCCAGGAACAGTTGTTATATATATTGTAGCGCGAGTCGGGAGAGGTAGTAGTCGGTCGACAGTAGTAGCGGGTGGACGGTTGTACTGAGCGGGCGTCGGCGGCGTGCTCTGCTCGTCTCGCGACTCTGGTCACGGTTCGGGACGATGTATATAGTATATTGTGTTATAATCAAAAGGTAGTGTGAAGCTGCATTGCGCAAATCTGATAACGTATGTTCTTCAACAACAAAAGCCCCACTATTACTTTTTTCTAAAGTAACTTTTGTCTTTTAACGAAAAACATTCACTTTTTAAAGACTACTTCCTATGGCATTTCCCTCCAAGGAGTGCAATTAATTACCAGCCAGCACTCATTCATTGCACACAGCTGTGTAAGGGGTATCTACAATTGAGGAGCGGATACAAATGCAATTTTTTTGTTTCTTTTTTTTTTTTTTTTTTTTTTTTTTTTGGTGTCTGTGTGTTGTAACCTCCCCGCAAAATTTAAAATAATGGACAATGTTATTTACGGATGCTAATGGACATTGCGCTAATTGTAACCTCGCCCACAATGAGAGGTATTGAAAATGGCAACAAAAATGTGAAATTCGCAATCCGACTCAAATATAAATTCTTCACAACATTTAAAGTCCGTTCAGTGACAAGAAACTTCAATTAAACCGAAATATCGGTCTTTGGCCCTGTGCAAAACAATCAGAATTACAGTCTTACCTCAGAATAAATGGATGTCACATTTCTGCTCTTGTTGTTGCGCAGCGCCTGGAGGAACTGCATTGCAAATAATAATATTCTCCTTTTTTTTTGTGATTTTAGTGAAATTTTTCTTCAAAGAAGTGGAATGAAATGTGAAGTGCAACGAACTCTTTAGTTCAATAAAAAATTAAATGTTTGAAAAATGCTTTTGAAATAAAAATTATTATTGGGGAACTTGTTGGAGAATAATTACAATAAATAAACCTTTTCATTATCTAATGATTATATTAATTAACAGTATACCTTATTCACCATCTTGACCAGTGTTGCCGGCCGCCTACATCACACAACCGCACTCGGCTGCTACTACTGACCGACCGCTCTGCATGACGACTACTGACAGAGTACAGACTCGCAACGACTGACTGACTGACTGACTGACTGACTGAGAACCGCTCGCAACACTCGCGCAGTCCAGCGCAAACTCTCTGGTCACAGATGCTACAATGTCTCGCCATCGCTGCTACGTTACATACGTGTTTCAGTGTCTTCTTTTCATTGGGGTAACGATCTTTGGCTCTTTTTATTCTGAATACAGGGCCAAAGGTCAACGCTGCTGCCCTTATACAATTTATCAGGTTTCATTATGTCTGTTGCAATGTTACATACGGTTCATTCTTTCATTAATATTATCGTTGGGTTTGTTTTGTAGGGACGTTAACATTCTGGCACATTTTTATTATCATCGGACTCTCTGCTATTTGTGCAGGGAGGTTATGTACCTGGGTCCATTTCCATTTCCATTTACATTTTAGTATTGATAGACTTTTTGTTTTCTTTTTTGTTTCTTGTTGTTTTTCCTTCTTTTTTTTGTTGTTCTTTTTTTGTTTTGTTTTGTTTTTCGCTCTCAACCACCACCGCCGCATCACGCCTTCCGTTTTCTTGGTTTCTTTTCTGTTCTTCAACTGCTTCAACATCACCGCGCCCCATTTCCACACCACAGCCATCAGCCTCCAAGACGGGCAGGCGCAGTGTGCCATTTCCGGCGCACAAGCACACCCGTACGGTACTCTCCTCGCCCCCACGCCAACAACAACACAGCGACCACGCGGCTTTCAGGCATGGCACGGCACGGCACCGGCGAAATGCGCCGCCCCCGCCCCTCCGCGCATCCGTCCGTCTCGCCACGTTCACTGACAGCCGCGTCTGCGGCTACACCACGACAACCACAACACAACACCGCTCCCCTCCCTGGCAACTCATTGTTTTTCTCCTCCTCTTTTGCACAAACCACAACGCCGAGCACAGGCGCAAGCCACCCACACCGCGCCCCTCCCCGTCCCGTCTTTGGCCGCCGCTCCTCGTTTGCCCCCTCCCATCTCCCGAAATGCCATGCCAGCAGCGTTACGCATGCCCCTCCCCTGTCCACACAACACTACCGCCAAACGAACAGCCTTCCGGGCCACATGCAGGGCACGCCCACCTCCAAACACTGCCAATTCACGGACGCACACACACACACACACACACACACACACTTTCTCGACACCTTTCTGTACGGAGGGTGCGTCATCTCGACCGTGACAGAGTGACGCCAACTATCGGCGATCCATTTCCCCCCACTGGTAAAACATGTCCACTAACACCTACATACATCATTCAAGTACACAGACAATAGCATACACACAATGGGAGGGCACACGAACATGGACGGCACGGCACTGTCATACACTCTTCCTCAGAACCATATCAACAAACGTTACGTACATCCGGGAAAGCGAAAGCGAAAGCAAAAGCAAAGCCCAATGCAGCCGTCAAAGGTAACGTTCACCACGGCAGACACTTGCAGCCGCGCCGCCGTTAAACGCATTTCAGTGCGGCTCCAATACGCCTCCGACACGGGAACGTTCCGTTGCTCTACGAATGCGCTTCTCCCCTTTTTCCCTTCCTCTCTCTTTTGCCCCCCCTCCTTGCACTCTTGCCTCATTCCTCACGTTCTGCCCAGACATTCGACCGATCAAAGTCAACCTTTCGTTACCGTTCTCAGCGCGACGGTGTACAACAGTATGACGGGTGTGCCCAAGACTTCGGTTCAGTTGCGTGACGCCGGTCTATCGCGCCGATCGACAGTTACTCAGGGGGCGACGGATCGGACCACGTCACCGACACACAAAACACTTTCAAACAAACAAATACATACCGGATGGACACAGACAAACACGTGTACAGACATTCGCCAAACAAACGACGACGACCGCCGCCGCCGCCGCCGCCGCCGCCGCCGTCTAGCGTCGCGCTTACTGTACTGCACTGGACACGCGTGCATCTTGAATGACGACATCGGTGTGCGTGCGTCGTACGCAATCAGTCAGACACGGCTATCAAAAATCAGAGTCGAATGGTACATCATCGTGCGTGTCGCCGTACACGTACAGTACAATACAACAACAATGCGTCTTAATGGCACGTTCAATTTCAACGTCACTCACACACCTCCACGCTGCAGTTACGTCGCACCATTGTCAAACTCGGCGTACAGCAAAGGGAATAGTGGGCGGCAAAAAAAAAAACCAAACAAAAACATTTCACATTTCACCCTCGCCATGTATGATGTGCAAAAAACAAACCCGCAAACGGCCGTCGTTACGGTGACACAAAAGTCGCCGATCGCACTGTCCCCCCTCGCAGACAGGTTAACACACACACACACACACACACACACACACACACACACACACACACACACCAACACCAATGGGTCAAAACCACTCCAACGAGGCGTGCCACCATTCCACGCCACGGCGACCAACCTCGTGGCCGTCCCCCGCAACACGCTTTGACGCGCCCCCCCCACCCACAATCAAAATGCACACATACATCACAGCCGTCCACACAAACAACAACAACAACAACAACAATTCCGCCCTTCCCGCAAAAGGCAAGTTGGTGGCCCTGAAAAGGGCCGTTTTGCCGCTCTCGCAACGGAGGAGCCTTCTCCTTCCTTCCTTCCTTCCTTCCATTCCAGAGCCACCTCCTTACTTGGAGCTCGTGTACTTGGTCACCGCCTTCGTGCCCTCGCTCACGGCGTGCTTGGCCAGCTCGCCAGGCAGCAACAGCCGCACAGCGGTCTGGATCTCGCGGGACGTGATGGTCGAGCGCTTGTTGTAGTGCGCCAGGCGAGAAGCCTCGGCCGCAATGCGCTCGAAAATGTCGTTCACGAAGCTGTTCATGATGCTCATCGCCTTCGACGAGATGCCCGTGTCAGGGTGCACCTGCTTCAGCACCTTGTAGATGTAGATGGCATAGCTCTCCTTCCTCTTGCGCTTCTTCTTCTTGTCGCCCTTCGAAATGTTCTTCTGCGCCTTGCCAGCCTTCTTGGCGGCCTTCCCGCTAGTCTTGGGCGGCATCTCGAACGAACGAACGTACGGCAGCAGCAACACCAGTAGCAAGCGCTCCGCTCTAGTCAGCGTCTCCCCACACAGTGGCACCCGCCGCCAGCCGCCGCCGCACCTTTACCAGCTCGCCCTGTTGCGGCCGCCGACCAATGGGGCGCGCGCGCAACCGGCCGCCGCACCCGAGCCCATAAAGCACCCCCACCCCGGCTGCTCGAGAAGAACTTCACTATGGAAGGAATGAACCGATTCATTGAACAGAATCCAGACTTCATGCATGTATTATGCCAGAAACCGTCTACTTCGCCAGTCAAACCAGCGAAGTAGCAAGAGGCCCACCCCATCGAGAGGCCACCCTGACAACACCTGAGCAGTTTAAGGAGGAACAGCAGCATCGCTGCTTAGCCTCCGTCACCACCGGACCGAGGAAGTCCGTGATCTCGAAGACTGTGCGAGACTGTGCGCCGGCACGCACTCCGCTGCTCGACTCGCTGCCGCTCGCACCGGTCGTTTTTCGTTTCCGTTTCGTGTGCACCGTCGCTAGCCCATCGCCATGTCCGGACGCGGAAAGGGAGGCAAAGTCAAGGGCAAGTCAAAGTCCCGCTCAAGCAGGGCTGGGCTCCAGTTCCCGGTCGGCAGAATCCACCGCCTCCTGCGCAAGGGAAACTACGCAGAGCGCGTCGGCGCCGGGGCGCCCGTCTACCTCGCCGCCGTCATGGAGTACCTCGCGGCTGAGGTGCTCGAGCTGGCCGGAAACGCGGCCCGCGACAACAAGAAGACGCGCATCATCCCGCGCCACCTGCAGCTTGCCATCCGCAACGACGAGGAGCTCAACAAGCTCCTGTCGGGCGTCACCATCGCACAGGGTGGTGTCCTGCCCAACATCCAGGCCGTCCTGCTGCCAAAGAAGACCGAGAAGAAGGCCTAAAGGAGGCCAGGCAATCGCAACGCGCTTTGCCGGCTCGGCTCGGCCCACAACAATCGGCCCTTTTCAGGGCCACCACACAAACCTACGTCCAAAGCAAAATTTCAGTCGTCCTCGCCGCACCTTGTTTTGTTTTAACTTTGCACAGCCGCCGCCGGCGCACGTCCGCCATCTTGTCGTCCACACAGCCCGTGTGGCCCAACACACACACACACACACATTCATTTTTGCACGGTCGCAGTCGCCTTCCAAACGACAACGGCAGCAATAATGACGACCATTGTTACAGGGAGGCGTGTCGACACACCGCCCTCCACTCCCGCGCGCAACGGCCGTCGACACGAACGAAACAGCTGATCCGGCCGCCTATGCCCACACGCCTTGCCTCGGAAACCCCAACGCCGCCGCAAACACACAGGGCCAAACCACGCAAGCAAATAATCACCGCCTCTCGCACAACAACACACAGCCCGCCATCTCCGTCGCGATCGATACAACGACACACAATAACAAACACAAACGAAGCAGCTCCACACACAGCCAGCCACATGACACGTTTCCTTTCCTTCTCCCCTCCCAGTCACATCACGTCGCTCAAACGGAAAGAAAGAAACAAACAAACAACACAGACTCTTTCGCACTTTTCAACTTCCGAACAGTGTGGTGGCCCTGAAAAGGGCCGTTTTCTAGTCTCTCCCACCCACAAGCACGGCCGCGGGAAGGCCAGCGCCCGCTGCGACGCAGCCTAACCGCCGAAACCGTACAGGGTGCGCCCCTGCCTCTTCAGGGCGTACACCACGTCCATGGCCGTCACAGTCTTGCGCTTGGCGTGCTCAGTGTACGTCACCGCGTCGCGGATCACGTTCTCCAGGAACACCTTCAGCACCCCGCGGGTCTCCTCGTAGATCAGACCAGAGATGCGCTTCACGCCGCCCCTGCGAGCCAGGCGGCGGATGGCGGGCTTCGTGATGCCCTGGATGTTGTCGCGCAACACCTTGCGGTGCCGCTTGGCGCCACCCTTGCCGAGCCCCTTTCCTCCCTTGCCGCGGCCTGTCATCCTTCCTTCCTCGGGCAAAGCAACAACGTGCACAAACAGCAGCTGCAGCGGCTGGCGAGTCGGCTACGGTCTGCGCCCAGCGCGCCCGCCGCCCCCCTATATAGACTCTGGCCCGCCCTCCCCCCACCACGCGCAACCGAGGGCATATAAGCGCAGCACGGAGGCGCGCGGGCCCGTTGTCAAGGCAGCACCGGACGCCGCGCCGCACCTAACCTCCACGCACGCCGCTCCGCTACCGCTATGGCCCGCACAAAGCAAACGGCCCGCAAGTCCACCGGCGGAAAGGCGCCGCGCAAACAGCTCGCCACCAAGGCGGCGAGGAAGAGCGCGCCCGCCACCGGAGGCGTCAAGAAGCCCCACCGCTACAGGCCGGGCACCGTCGCCCTGCGAGAAATCAGGCGCTACCAGAAGAGCACAGAGCTGCTCATCCGCAAGCTGCCATTCCAGCGCCTAGTGCGCGAGATCGCCCAGGACTTCAAGACCGACCTGCGCTTCCAGAGCTCCGCAGTCATGGCCCTGCAGGAGGCCAGCGAGCCTGCAGGAGGCCAGCGAGGCCTACCTCGTCGGCCTCTTCGAAGACACCAACCTGTGCGCAATCCACGCCAAGCGCGTCACCATCATGCCCAAGGACATCCAGCTCGCGCGCCGCATCCGCGGCGAGCGCGCCTAAACCGCGCCGCGGCACCGCACCGCACAAACAAAAACGGCCCTTTTCAGGGCCACTAACATCTCTCCGTCGCGAGCAAACTTTGTCGGTCGCCTGCCTCTCGCCCCGCAACCCAAAAACAACAACCACCACTTCCCGTCCGCCCGCCACACCCGCTCACTCTGCCTGCCTGCTAGCAGCGCGCAACAATCACACATCATCCCTCCCCGGCGCTCAAAGCGCACAATACCCAACGGCCGACGTCACACCGCACGGGTGGCTGGCCGGCCGCCGCTTTCGTTTCGAAAACAAAAACAACCCGCACTCCACTCCGACGGCCAACGGCCAGGCAGGCGCGCTCGCTCGCATCGCTCGCTCTCCAACGCCACCGAAATCCCCGCCGACTCCTTCCACATCTCAACGTGCCCCCCGTTGCAAAACATAACACACACACACACACACACAAAGGAACAAAACAAAGACCAGACACGACTCGACAAGACAGACATCCGAGAAGAACGAACGCAGGCAAGCCAACCAACGTATTCAAACAAAACAACGTGACAGAAAACCAACCGTCGGCCGCCGCCACAAACACGGCGACAATCAACCACGACGACAACAACAACAACACCGCTTACCGCTACCGCCGCCCACACCCGCCACCGACCCCCGCAATCCATCCACCACGGCACGCAAACAGCATCCCCCACGGGCATACACAAAGACACCCACACCAAACGCAACACGACAATCAAAACCTTCCCCGACGTGCTTTGATGGCCCTGAGAAGGGCCGTTTTGGGCCGCGCGTCTCTTGCGCGCCACTAGACGACGACGGGGGGTGGGGACGACGGAGTCAAGCGCCAAACCCTTCCTTTCTCCCATCTCTTTCTCCTCTACTCTACTCTACTCTACTTCTTCTTCTTGGGCGAAGCCTTCGCCTTAGACGGCGTCGTCGCCTTCTTCGGGCGCGGCGCCTTCGGCTTCTTCGTCGGAACCTTGGCGGCCTTCTTCGCCTTCGACGGCGACTTGGCCTTGGCCGGCTTGGCCGCAGCCGCCTTCTTCGCACCCGCGGGAGCGGCCGACGCCGCAGACGCCTTCTTGGCGGCGCCCGCCTTCCGACCGGTCGCCGCCTTCACGCCACCAGCCTTCTTTGCGCCGGCCGCACGGGCGCCCTTCTTCTCCTTGCTGGCCGGAGCGGCGCGCTTCTTCTTGGCACCGCCAGCACGGGCCTTGCCGCCCTCGGCCGCCCCCCCGCCGCCGGCGCCGGCAAGCTTGAACGAGCCGGACGCGCCCTTCCCCTTCGTCTGCACCAGCTCGCCCGCCACGACGGCCGACTTGAGGTACTTCTTGATAAACGGCGCCAGCTTCTCCGCGTCCAGCTTGTAGTGCGCGGCTATGTACTTCTTGATCGCCTGCAGCGACGACCCGCCGCGCTCCTTCAGACTCTTGATGGCGGCCGTCACCATCTCAGAGGTGCGCGGGTGCGCAGGCTTGGCGCGCGGCTTCTTCGCAGACGACGCAGACTTGGCCTTCTTCGTAGTGCCGGTGGCGGCGGGTGCCGCAGCAGTCTCGTTCGTAGCCGCCTGATCTGCCATTTCGACGACGCGCGTAACACACAGCGAGAGCGAGAGCGAGCGGGACGGACGGCAGGCACGCAAGCACAGCACAGCACAGCACAGCAGCAGAGCAGAGAATCACAAGGCCCAGCCAGTGTCGCGGGCGGGCGCGGACGGCCGAGAGAGCGGCCGCCACTCTGCGCGCCGCCGCGCCGCGCCTCCCGCGCTTGCTACCGCCCAACGTCCGACAGCCTGTGCGGAGCAGCCCCAAACCTGCGCCACAACCGCCCGCGCCTTTCAAACCACCGAGGATGGGGCTACACACAGCCACACCACAGTCGCCAACCAGTCGCCACGGCAGCGCCGCAAACCACGGCCAAACTGCAGCTACCGCGCGCTACAGCCTGGGTCGGCCCGCCGAGAATCGCCGCCCCCGCCCAAATGCCGCCCCCACAGCCCCAGCCGACGACCCGCCACAATGGCCAAACCTTCGGCAAAACTCCCACACCGTCGCCGCGGCAGCCCGGCCAGCGCGGCCGGCGCCACAGCCACACAAGCCGAGGCGTGCGGCGATGACGGCCGTGCAAACGCGCCTCCGCCGCCCCATCGCCTTCCGTCGCCCTCCCGCCGTTTCCCGATCGGCCCGCAGCCGTCGGGCCACATCGCGCGCCGTCCTCCTCCTCTCGCCCGCCAACATTCACAGCCGTTTCTCAACAATTGCCCGCCGCAAACGGACGCCGCCTGCGCAACAGGCGCCGCCGCCCCTCGCCGCTTCCGACCCAACCCCTCGACCGAGGCAAACCGCAATCCGAATCTACAGACCAACCCAATCTGCCGTCAGCACACACGACAGCCGACCTTACACGTTACGCGTTACACATTACGTTTACACGTCTAGGTTGGGTTACGTTAGGTTAGGTGGACGTGGGTTAGGTTAAGGGGACTTGGGTTAGGTTAAGCGTCAAACTTAGGTTAAGCATTCAAACACGTCAGGCGTCAGAGGTTAGGTTAGGTTAGGTTAGGTTAGGTTAGGTTACACGTTAGGTTAAGGGGTCAGTGCTAGGCTAAGAAGCGTCAAACGTAGGTTACAAAAGCGTTCAAACCGTGAGGCGTGAGCCGGACAGCTTACCTTACGTAGACGTTAGGGGCTCACAGGCTGAGCTCACCTCGCCACACCACAGGGTTAGGTTCGGTTCGCTCGGCTCAGCGTAAAGCGCCGAGGTCAGGGTTGCGTTCGTTCACCTTCGGGCGCCACACTTTCGGTTGAAAGGTCGCGACGGGACGACGTCGGCAGGCACGCCGCAAACGAACAAAAACGTACAGACGACGTCGAAAACCGCCGACAGACGGGGGAGCAGCACGACCACGACCAGATACCGAGCGCGAACGAGACACACGCGAACCACCCCCACCGGCCAAAGGGCACCACACAACAACCCAGAGCACCACGTGTCCACACCAGAGCAACCCGCCGCTCACGCGACATGGCTGGCACCGAAGGGCAACCGCCCGCAACTGCGCTTTCCGCGCCGGCCCGGATGCACGTCGTGCTACAACAACACCACTACCGTACACAGCCGCTGTTCACAACATCACTATCATGCGCGCCCGCGGCTCGCCGCCGTCGCAGTCGCAGCCCCGACGCCAGCGCTTTTGCACCACCATTCACACGCACCGCAACACAGCCGAACAAAACAAACACCACACAACAACAGCAACAACGCCGCCGCCGCCGCCTCTACTTGTGCCGGCGACCCACCCCGCCGATGGCGCACCTTTCGCCAGCCGGCAATCGACACACACGCACGCACCCACCCACCCACCCACCCACCCACCCCCCGGGGCCCAGTGCAAAAAAAAAAAAAAAACACACAAAAACAAAACGACACGGGAAGCGCACACCGCCACTTCGCGCGCACGCCACCAACCAGTCGTCGTCTCAAAATAACAAACAACAACCAAAATAAACTAACAACTAGGGCAACACAAAACAAAAACGCCTCGCACGAACCGCCCACAAAAAGGACAAGCACACGCACAGCCTCTGCTGACGACCACGACGCAGCGGCACGCTGCTCCTGTCCCGCGCCCCGCGCCCCACTCGATTCACAACTCACGCGACACCGCCAACGACGGGCTCGCTTCCCGCAACCTACCACCTTTCCGCCACGACGCACAGCCCCAGCCCCACCCGACGACGCCCGTGGCAACGACTGCACTTTCACCACCGCCTCCCCCTTCCCCCCCAAAACACACACACACACACCCAGCCAAAAACGCACTCGCGACCCACACATGCACGTGCATCGGCACACGCCAACCAGTCAACGTCGACAACCACACGCAAGGCTCGAAACGAAACCGGCGTCCTTCCACGTTGCCATCAAGCTACGCGACACAAGACACAAGGAACCAACACAACAGCCGGCCCCACTAATTCCCACTCTCACGCCGCAAAAAGCACACCGAAACCGCCAAACGCACGCACATTCCCCTTCGCACTGACAACGACCGGCTCTCGCTACCACACACCTCTCGGCAGCCGTTTCACGCCAATTCGCCACACCGCCCACACAGTCGACAAGCGCCCGCCCTGTACGGCACACGCAACGACGCAGCGCAGCAAAGGGCGCCCGCAACACATACCTCTCCGCCGCCCGACGCGCCAACCGCCACACCACACCGCCAGCCACTCGCAAATTGTGCACTGCCACCAGCCACACGTCCAACACGCCGCGCCGCCTCCGGCCACCCGCCAGGGGGCGCTCACGTTCGCGACAACAGCGCGGCCCGCCGGGCCGGGCCGAACCGAACCGAGCCGCCGCTGCTCTGCACTCGGCACGGCCACACCCTGCTGCAGACCGGGCTCGTCTCTCTGTACGCGTCTGCCTGCGCATCAACACAACACGACCTTTTTTTTTTTTTTTACCTCTCTCTACCGCCATCCCTTCTTCTCGCGTTTTACTCGTTGTTGCAGCAGCGGCGCACACCTACACATCCACAGCCCCAGCCGAGCCGGCCTCACCTCAGGGCCCGCCGCCAGCGTCTCCTCCTCGGGCACAGGTGCGGTGCTGTGGCCGCCCATCCAACCGCATTGCTGGCCGTCCAGCCACCAGGCGTTCCCACTGCCGCGAGCCACGCCGCGCACCGACCCTGCTGCAGAAAACGAAGCATAGCCAGAGACCGACCGATACACAAAGCAAGCCGTCGCCTCGCCTCTTGTCCTTCCTGCCTTCCTTCCGCCCCCGCCCTTCTCACACCACCGCCTCTCCACTTTCGCCCGCCCCCGCCCCCGCCCCTCCTTTTTTTTGTTTTGTTTTTTTCCTTCGTTTTCTTCTTTCTTTCTTTCTTTCTTTCTTTCTTTCTTTCTTTCTTTCTTTCTTTCTTTCTTTGGCCCTCTCTCCTTCCCGCCCCATGGCGGTTACGGCACCGCCTGCAGCGGCAGATTTTTTGCGCCCACACGCCTACTCCTACCACCATTAACCTTGCCCTGCCCTGCCCATCAACGTCGCAGTCGAACCGACGCTTGCCAACACACTGCCCACGTTCCCTTTCTCTCTTCGGCCTACGCCCATTACGCGCCGCCGCCACAGCACCTTCCCTTCCCACAACACACCGACGTCATCACACGCACCCAAAACAGGGGCCACGACCGTGTTCCTCGCCCACTCCCATCCCGCACGGTACGCACATTCCCAACTACTAACCGCGCACCCTCCCTTTCCAATCTGTGTGTCTCTGTGTCTGTGTCCTGTCCGCGCGTGACGCCTCTCAACATCCGCCGTCCCCCGTCCCGTTTTCGCCCCCATGCCGTCGTCGCGCCGCCTCCGCCCCGTCCACCGCCGCCCCTGTCCGCCCCGCACCACACCATACACCGCTGCTTGTCCCGGCCGTTGCCACCAAAGGCGCCGACCGCAAACGCGCCACGCCGCAGCCCCCGTGCGTCTCGCGCTCGCTTGCATCTCCGTGCCGACGCTGCCTCTCTTCCCGCTCGCACTCGACCTCGACAACACAGTCTTTGGCTCCGCCACTGCGTGTTCCGGTGGTACGCACGCTGCAACACGTATGTATTCATTACCAGAGCGATGGCGAGGCATGACAGCATCTCCGTCTGACCAGAGAGTTATTTATCGTTGCTGGTCGGCGCTTGGACCGCGCCAGACGACAGTAGTGGCACGCACCGGGTCGCCAGGAACAGTTGTTATATATATTGTAGCGCGAGTCGGGAGAGGTAGTAGTCGGTCGACAGTAGTAGCGGGTGGACGGTTGTACTGAGCGGGCGTCGGCGGCGTGCTCTGCTCGTCTCGCGACTCTGGTCACGGTTCGGGACGATGTATATAGTATATTGTGTTATAATCAAAAGGTAGTGTGAAGCTGCATTGCGCAAATCTGATAACGTATGTTCTTCAACAACAAAAGCCCCACTATTACTTTTTTCTAAAGTAACTTTTGTCTTTTAACGAAAAACATTCACTTTTTAAAGACTACTTCCTATGGCATTTCCCTCCAAGGAGTGCAATTAATTACCAGCCAGCACTCATTCATTGCACACAGCTGTGTAAGGGGTATCTACAATTGAGGAGCGGATACAAATGCAATTTTTTTGTTTCTTTTTTTTTTTTTTTTTTTTTTTTTTTTTTGGTGTCTGTGTGTTGTAACCTCCCCGCAAAATTTAAAATAATGGACAATGTTATTTACGGATGCTAATGGACATTGCGCTAATTGTAACCTCGCCCACAATGAGAGGTATTGAAAATGGCAACAAAAATGTGAAATTCGCAATCCGACTCAAATATAAATTCTTCACAACATTTAAAGTCCGTTCAGTGACAAGAAACTTCAATTAAACCGAAATATCGGTCTTTGGCCCTGTGCAAAACAATCAGAATTACAGTCTTACCTCAGAATAAATGGATGTCACATTTCTGCTCTTGTTGTTGCGCAGCGCCTGGAGGAACTGCATTGCAAATAATAATATTCTCCTTTTTTTTTGTGATTTTAGTGAAATTTTTCTTCAAAGAAGTGGAATGAAATGTGAAGTGCAACGAACTCTTTAGTTCAATAAAAAATTAAATGTTTGAAAAATGCTTTTGAAATAAAAATTATTATTGGGGAACTTGTTGGAGAATAATTACAATAAATAAACCTTTTCATTATCTAATGATTATATTAATTAACAGTATACCTTATTCACCATCTTGACCAGTGTTGCCGGCCGCCTACATCACACAACCGCACTCGGCTGCTACTACTGACCGACCGCTCTGCATGACGACTACTGACAGAGTACAGACTCGCAACGACTGACTGACTGACTGACTGACTGACTGAGAACCGCTCGCAACACTCGCGCAGTCCAGCGCAAACTCTCTGGTCACAGATGCTACAATGTCTCGCCATCGCTGCTACGTTACATACGTGTTTCAGTGTCTTCTTTTCATTGGGGTAACGATCTTTGGCTCTTTTTATTCTGAATACAGGGCCAAAGGTCAACGCTGCTGCCCTTATACAATTTATCAGGTTTCATTATGTCTGTTGCAATGTTACATACGGTTCATTCTTTCATTAATATTATCGTTGGGTTTGTTTTGTAGGGACGTTAACATTCTGGCACATTTTTATTATCATCGGACTCTCTGCTATTTGTGCAGGGAGGTTATGTACCTGGGTCCATTTCCATTTCCATTTACATTTTAGTATTGATAGACTTTTTGTTTTCTTTTTTGTTTCTTGTTGTTTTTCCTTCTTTTTTTTGTTGTTCTTTTTTTGTTTTGTTTTGTTTTTCCCGCTCTCAACCACCACCGCCGCATCACGCCTTCCGTTTTCTTGGTTTCTTTTCTGTTCTTCAACTGCTTCAACATCACCGCGCCCCATTTCCACACCACAGCCATCAGCCTCCAAGACGGGCAGGCGCAGTGTGCCATTTCCGGCGCACAAGCACACCCGTACGGTACTCTCCTCGCCCCCACGCCAACAACAACACAGCGACCACGCGGCTTTCAGGCATGGCACGGCACGGCACCGGCGAAATGCGCCGCCCCCGCCCCTCCGCGCATCCGTCCGTCTCGCCACGTTCACTGACAGCCGCGTCTGCGGCTACACCACGACAACCACAACACAACACCGCTCCCCTCCCTGGCAACTCATTGTTTTTCTCCTCCTCTTTTGCACAAACCACAACGCCGAGCACAGGCGCAAGCCACCCACACCGCGCCCCTCCCCGTCCCGTCTTTGGCCGCCGCTCCTCGTTTGCCCCCTCCCATCTCCCGAAATGCCATGCCAGCAGCGTTACGCATGCCCCTCCCCTGTCCACACAACACTACCGCCAAACGAACAGCCTTCCGGGCCACATGCAGGGCACGCCCACCTCCAAACACTGCCAATTCACGGACGCACACACACACACACACACACACACACACTTTCTCGACACCTTTCTGTACGGAGGGTGCGTCATCTCGACCGTGACAGAGTGACGCC
Source organism: Schistocerca piceifrons (assembly GCF_021461385.2). Classification (NCBI taxonomy): domain Eukaryota; kingdom Metazoa; phylum Arthropoda; class Insecta; order Orthoptera; family Acrididae; genus Schistocerca; species Schistocerca piceifrons. The sequence goes on from NW_025727495.1 coordinate 22,410, forward strand.
AACTATCGGCGATCCATTTCCCCCCACTGGTAAAACATGTCCACTAACACCTACATACATCATTCAAGTACACAGACAATAGCATACACACAATGGGAGGGCACACGAACATGGACGGCACGGCACTGTCATACACTCTTCCTCAGAACCATATCAACAAACGTTACGTACATCCGGGAAAGCGAAAGCGAAAGCAAAAGCAAAGCCCAATGCAGCCGTCAAAGGTAACGTTCACCACGGCAGACACTTGCAGCCGCGCCGCCGTTAAACGCATTTCAGTGCGGCTCCAATACGCCTCCGACACGGGAACGTTCCGTTGCTCTACGAATGCGCTTCTCCCCTTTTTCCCTTCCTCTCTCTTTTGCCCCCCCTCCTTGCACTCTTGCCTCATTCCTCACGTTCTGCCCAGACATTCGACCGATCAAAGTCAACCTTTCGTTACCGTTCTCAGCGCGACGGTGTACAACAGTATGACGGGTGTGCCCAAGACTTCGGTTCAGTTGCGTGACGCCGGTCTATCGCGCCGATCGACAGTTACTCAGGGGGCGACGGATCGGACCACGTCACCGACACACAAAACACTTTCAAACAAACAAATACATACCGGATGGACACAGACAAACACGTGTACAGACATTCGCCAAACAAACGACGACGACCGCCGCCGCCGCCGCCGCCGCCGCCGCCGTCTAGCGTCGCGCTTACTGTACTGCACTGGACACGCGTGCATCTTGAATGACGACATCGGTGTGCGTGCGTCGTACGCAATCAGTCAGACACGGCTATCAAAAATCAGAGTCGAATGGTACATCATCGTGCGTGTCGCCGTACACGTACAGTACAATACAACAACAATGCGTCTTAATGGCACGTTCAATTTCAACGTCACTCACACACCTCCACGCTGCAGTTACGTCGCACCATTGTCAAACTCGGCGTACAGCAAAGGGAATAGTGGGCGGCAAAAAAAAAAACCAAACAAAAACATTTCACATTTCACCCTCGCCATGTATGATGTGCAAAAAACAAACCCGCAAACGGCCGTCGTTACGGTGACACAAAAGTCGCCGATCGCACTGTCCCCCCTCGCAGACAGGTTAACACACACACACACACACCAACACCAATGGGTCAAAACCACTCCAACGAGGCGTGCCACCATTCCACGCCACGGCGACCAACCTCGTGGCCGTCCCCCGCAACACGCTTTGACGCGCCCCCCCCACCCACAATCAAAATGCACACATACATCACAGCCGTCCACACAAACAACAACAACAACAACAACAATTCCGCCCTTCCCGCAAAAGGCAAGTTGGTGGCCCTGAAAAGGGCCGTTTTGCCGCTCTCGCAACGGAGGAGCCTTCTCCTTCCTTCCTTCCTTCCTTCCATTCCAGAGCCACCTCCTTACTTGGAGCTCGTGTACTTGGTCACCGCCTTCGTGCCCTCGCTCACGGCGTGCTTGGCCAGCTCGCCAGGCAGCAACAGCCGCACAGCGGTCTGGATCTCGCGGGACGTGATGGTCGAGCGCTTGTTGTAGTGCGCCAGGCGAGAAGCCTCGGCCGCAATGCGCTCGAAAATGTCGTTCACGAAGCTGTTCATGATGCTCATCGCCTTCGACGAGATGCCCGTGTCAGGGTGCACCTGCTTCAGCACCTTGTAGATGTAGATGGCATAGCTCTCCTTCCTCTTGCGCTTCTTCTTCTTGTCGCCCTTCGAAATGTTCTTCTGCGCCTTGCCAGCCTTCTTGGCGGCCTTCCCGCTAGTCTTGGGCGGCATCTCGAACGAACCAACGTACGGCAGCAGCAACACCAGTAGCAAGCGCTCCGCTCTAGTCAGCGTCTCCCCACACAGTGGCACCCGCCGCCAGCCGCCGCCGCACCTTTACCAGCTCGCCCTGTTGCGGCCGCCGACCAATGGGGCGCGCGCGCAACCGGCCGCCGCACCCGAGCCCATAAAGCACCCCCACCCCGGCTGCGCCGGCACGCACTCCGCTGCTCGACTCGCTGCCGCTCGCACCGGTCGTTTTTCGTTTCCGTTTCGTGTGCACCGTCGCTAGCCCATCGCCATGTCCGGACGCGGAAAGGGAGGCAAAGTCAAGGGCAAGTCAAAGTCCCGCTCAAGCAGGGCTGGGCTCCAGTTCCCGGTCGGCAGAATCCACCGCCTCCTGCGCAAGGGAAACTACGCAGAGCGCGTCGGCGCCGGGGCGCCCGTCTACCTCGCCGCCGTCATGGAGTACCTCGCGGCTGAGGTGCTCGAGCTGGCCGGAAACGCGGCCCGCGACAACAAGAAGACGCGCATCATCCCGCGCCACCTGCAGCTTGCCATCCGCAACGACGAGGAGCTCAACAAGCTCCTGTCGGGCGTCACCATCGCACAGGGTGGTGTCCTGCCCAACATCCAGGCCGTCCTGCTGCCAAAGAAGACCGAGAAGAAGGCCTAAAGGAGGCCAGGCAATCGCAACGCGCTTTGCCGGCTCGGCTCGGCCCACAACAATCGGCCCTTTTCAGGGCCACCACACAAACCTACGTCCAAAGCAAAATTTCAGTCGTCCTCGCCGCACCTTGTTTTGTTTTAACTTTGCACAGCCGCCGCCGGCGCACGTCCGCCATCTTGTCGTCCACACAGCCCGTGTGGCCCAACACACACACACACACACATTCATTTTTGCACGGTCGCAGTCGCCTTCCAAACGACAACGGCAGCAATAATGACGACCATTGTTACAGGGAGGCGTGTCGACACACCGCCCTCCACTCCCGCGCGCAACGGCCGTCGACACGAACGAAACAGCTGATCCGGCCGCCTATGCCCACACGCCTTGCCTCGGAAACCCCAACGCCGCCGCAAACACACAGGGCCAAACCACGCAAGCAAATAATCACCGCCTCTCGCACAACAACACACAGCCCGCCATCTCCGTCGCGATCGATACAACGACACACAATAACAAACACACAAACGAAGCAGCTCCACACACAGCCAGCCACATGACACGTTTCCTTTCCTTCTCCCCTCCCAGTCACATCACGTCGCTCAAACGGAAAGAAAGAAACAAACAAACAACACAGACTCTTTCGCACTTTTCAACTTCCGAACAGTGTGGTGGCCCTGAAAAGGGCCGTTTTCTAGTCTCTCCCACCCACAAGCACGGCCGCGGGAAGGCCAGCGCCCGCTGCGACGCAGCCTAACCGCCGAAACCGTACAGGGTGCGCCCCTGCCTCTTCAGGGCGTACACCACGTCCATGGCCGTCACAGTCTTGCGCTTGGCGTGCTCAGTGTACGTCACCGCGTCGCGGATCACGTTCTCCAGGAACACCTTCAGCACCCCGCGGGTCTCCTCGTAGATCAGACCAGAGATGCGCTTCACGCCGCCCCTGCGAGCCAGGCGGCGGATGGCGGGCTTCGTGATGCCCTGGATGTTGTCGCGCAACACCTTGCGGTGCCGCTTGGCGCCACCCTTGCCGAGCCCCTTTCCTCCCTTGCCGCGGCCTGTCATCCTTCCTTCCTCGGGCAAAGCAACAACGTGCACAAACAGCAGCTGCAGCGGCTGGCGAGTCGGCTACGGTCTGCGCCCAGCGCGCCCGCCGCCCCCCTATATAGACTCTGGCCCGCCCTCGCCCCCACCACGCGCAACCGAGGGCATATAAGCGCAGCACGGAGGCGCGCGGGCCCGTTGTCAAGGCAGCACCGGACGCCGCGCCGCACCTAACCTCCACGCACGCCGCTCCGCTACCGCTATGGCCCGCACAAAGCAAACGGCCCGCAAGTCCACCGGCGGAAAGGCGCCGCGCAAACAGCTCGCCACCAAGGCGGCGAGGAAGAGCGCGCCCGCCACCGGAGGCGTCAAGAAGCCCCACCGCTACAGGCCGGGCACCGTCGCCCTGCGAGAAATCAGGCGCTACCAGAAGAGCACAGAGCTGCTCATCCGCAAGCTGCCATTCCAGCGCCTAGTGCGCGAGATCGCCCAGGACTTCAAGACCGACCTGCGCTTCCAGAGCTCCGCAGTCATGGCCCTGCAGGAGGCCAGCGAGGCCTACCTCGTCGGCCTCTTCGAAGACACCAACCTGTGCGCAATCCACGCCAAGCGCGTCACCATCATGCCCAAGGACATCCAGCTCGCGCGCCGCATCCGCGGCGAGCGCGCCTAAACCGCGCCGCGGCACCGCACCGCACAAACAAAAACGGCCCTTTTCAGGGCCACTAACATCTCTCCGTCGCGAGCAAACTTTGTCGGTCGCCTGCCTCTCGCCCCGCAACCCAAAAACAACAACCACCACTTCCCGTCCGCCCGCCACACCCGCTCACTCTGCCTGCCTGCTAGCAGCGCGCAACAATCACACATCATCCCTCCCCGGCGCTCAAAGCGCACAATACCCAACGGCCGACGTCACACCGCACGGGTGGCTGGCCGGCCGCCGCTTTCGTTTCGAAAACAAAAACAACCCGCACTCCACTCCGACGGCCAACGGCCAGGCAGGCGCGCTCGCTCGCTCGCTCGCTCTCCAACGCCACCGAAATCCCCGCCGACTCCTTCCACATCTCAACGTGCCCCCCGTTGCAAAACATAACACACACACACACACACACAAAGGAACAAAACAAAGACCAGACACGACTCGACAAGACAGACATCCGAGAAGAACGAACGCAGGCAAGCCAACCAACGTATTCAAACAAAACAACGTGACAGAAAACCAACCGTCGGCCGCCGCCACAAACACGGCGACAATCAACCACGACGACAACAACAACAACACCGCTTACCGCTACCGCCGCCCACACCCGCCACCGACCCCCGCAATCCATCCACCACGGCACGCAAACAGCATCCCCCACGGGCATACACAAAGACACCCACACCAAACGCAACACGACAATCAAAACCTTCCCCGACGTGCTTTGATGGCCCTGAGAAGGGCCGTTTTGGGCCGCGCGTCTCTTGCGCGCCACTAGACGACGACGGGGGGTGGGGACGACGGAGTCAAGCGCCAAACCCTTCCTTTCTCCCATCTCTTTCTCCTCTACTCTACTCTACTCTACTTCTTCTTCTTGGGCGAAGCCTTCGCCTTAGACGGCGTCGTCGCCTTCTTCGGGCGCGGCGCCTTCGGCTTCTTCGTCGGAACCTTGGCGGCCTTCTTCGCCTTCGACGGCGACTTGGCCTTGGCCGGCTTGGCCGCAGCCGCCTTCTTCGCACCCGCGGGAGCGGCCGACGCCGCAGACGCCTTCTTGGCGGCGCCCGCCTTCCGACCGGTCGCCGCCTTCACGCCACCAGCCTTCTTTGCGCCGGCCGCACGGGCGCCCTTCTTCTCCTTGCTGGCCGGAGCGGCGCGCTTCTTCTTGGCACCGCCAGCACGGGCCTTGCCGCCCTCGGCCGCCCCCCCGCCGCCGGCGCCGGCAAGCTTGAACGAGCCGGACGCGCCCTTCCCCTTCGTCTGCACCAGCTCGCCCGCCACGACGGCCGACTTGAGGTACTTCTTGATAAACGGCGCCAGCTTCTCCGCGTCCAGCTTGTAGTGCGCGGCTATGTACTTCTTGATCGCCTGCAGCGACGACCCGCCGCGCTCCTTCAGACTCTTGATGGCGGCCGTCACCATCTCAGAGGTGCGCGGGTGCGCAGGCTTGGCGCGCGGCTTCTTCGCAGACGACGCAGACTTGGCCTTCTTCGTAGTGCCGGTGGCGGCGGGTGCCGCAGCAGTCTCGTTCGTAGCCGCCTGATCTGCCATTTCGACGACGCGCGTAACACACAGCGAGAGCGAGAGCGAGCGGGACGGACGGCAGGCACGCAAGCACAGCACAGCACAGCACAGCAGCAGAGCAGAGAATCACAAGGCCCAGCCAGTGTCGCGGGCGGGCGCGGACGGCCGAGAGAGCGGCCGCCACTCTGCGCGCCGCCGCGCCGCGCCTCCCGCGCTTGCTACCGCCCAACGTCCGACAGCCTGTGCGGAGCAGCCCCAAACCTGCGCCACAACCGCCCGCGCCTTTCAAACCACCGAGGATGGGGCTACACACAGCCACACCACAGTCGCCAACCAGTCGCCACGGCAGCGCCGCAAACCACGGCCAAACTGCAGCTACCGCGCGCTACAGCCTGGGTCGGCCCGCCGAGAATCGCCGCCCCCGCCCAAATGCCGCCCCCACAGCCCCAGCCGACGACCCGCCACAATGGCCAAACCTTCGGCAAAACTCCCACACCGTCGCCGCGGCAGCCCGGCCAGCGCGGCCGGCGCCACAGCCACACAAGCCGAGGCGTGCGGCGATGACGGCCGTGCAAACGCGCCTCCGCCGCCCCATCGCCTTCCGTCGCCCTCCCGCCGTTTCCCGATCGGCCCGCAGCCGTCGGGCCACATCGCGCGCCGTCCTCCTCCTCTCGCCCGCCAACATTCACAGCCGTTTCTCAACAATTGCCCGCCGCAAACGGACGCCGCCTGCGCAACAGGCGCCGCCGCCCCTCGCCGCTTCCGACCCAACCCCTCGACCGAGGCAAACCGCAATCCGAATCTACAGACCAACCCAATCTGCCGTCAGCACACACGACAGCCGACCTTACACGTTACGCGTTACACATTACGTTTACACGTCTAGGTTGGGTTACGTTAGGTTAGGTGGACGTGGGTTAGGTTAAGGGGACTTGGGTTAGGTTAAGCGTCAAACTTAGGTTAAGCATTCAAACACGTCAGGCGTCAGAGGTTAGGTTAGGTTAGGTTAGGTTAGGTTAGGTTACACGTTAGGTTAAGGGGTCAGTGCTAGGCTAAGAAGCGTCAAACGTAGGTTACAAAAGCGTTCAAACCGTGAGGCGTGAGCCGGACAGCTTACCTTACGTAGACGTTAGGGGCTCACAGGCTGAGCTCACCTCGCCACACCACAGGGTTAGGTTCGGTTCGCTCGGCTCAGCGTAAAGCGCCGAGGTCAGGGTTGCGTTCGTTCACCTTCGGGCGCCACACTTTCGGTTGAAAGGTCGCGACGGGACGACGTCGGCAGGCACGCCGCAAACGAACAAAAACGTACAGACGACGTCGAAAACCGCCGACAGACGGGGGAGCAGCACGACCACGACCAGATACCGAGCGCGAACGAGACACACGCGAACCACCCCCACCGGCCAAAGGGCACCACACAACAACCCAGAGCACCACGTGTCCACACCAGAGCAACCCGCCGCTCACGCGACATGGCTGGCACCGAAGGGCAACCGCCCGCAACTGCGCTTTCCGCGCCGGCCCGGATGCACGTCGTGCTACAACAACACCACTACCGTACACAGCCGCTGTTCACAACATCACTATCATGCGCGCCCGCGGCTCGCCGCCGTCGCAGTCGCAGCCCCGACGCCAGCGCTTTTGCACCACCATTCACACGCACCGCAACACAGCCGAACAAAACAAACACCACACAACAACAGCAACAACGCCGCCGCCGCCGCCTCTACTTGTGCCGGCGACCCACCCCGCCGATGGCGCACCTTTCGCCAGCCGGCAATCGACACACACGCACGCACGCACCCACCCACCCACCCACCCACCCACCCCCCGGGGCCCAGTGCAAAAAAAAAAAAAAAACACACAAAAACAAAACGACACGGGAAGCGCACACCGCCACTTCGCGCGCACGCCACCAACCAGTCGTCGTCTCAAAATAACAAACAACAACCAAAATAAACTAACAACTAGGGCAACACAAAACAAAAACGCCTCGCACGAACCGCCCACAAAAAGGACAAGCACACGCACAGCCTCTGCTGACGACCACGACGCAGCGGCACGCTGCTCCTGTCCCGCGCCCCGCGCCCCACTCGATTCACAACTCACGCGACACCGTCAACGACGGGCTCGCTTCCCGCAACCTACCACCTTTCCGCCACGACGCACAGCCCCAGCCCCACCCGACGACGCCCGTGGCAACGACTGCACTTTCACCACCGCCTCCCCCTTCCCCCCCAAAACACACACACACACACCCAGCCAAAAACGCACTCGCGACCCACACATGCACGTGCATCGGCACACGCCAACCAGTCAACGTCGACAACCACACGCAAGGCTCGAAACGAAACCGGCGTCCTTCCACGTTGCCATCAAGCTACGCGACACAAGACACAAGGAACCAACACAACAGCCGGCCCCACTAATTCCCACTCTCACGCCGCAAAAAGCACACCGAAACCGCCAAACGCACGCACATTCCCCTTCGCACTGACAACGACCGGCTCTCGCTACCACACACCTCTCGGCAGCCGTTTCACGCCAATTCGCCACACCGCCCACACAGTCGACAAGCGCCCGCCCTGTACGGCACACGCAACGACGCAGCGCAGCAAAGGGCGCCCGCAACACATACCTCTCCGCCGCCCGACGCGCCAACCGCCACACCACACCGCCAGCCACTCGCAAATTGTGCACTGCCACCAGCCACACGTCCAACACGCCGCGCCGCCTCCGGCCACCCGCCAGGGGGCGCTCACGTTCGCGACAACAGCGCGGCCCGCCGGGCCGGGCCGAACCGAACCGAGCCGCCGCTGCTCTGCACTCGGCACGGCCACACCCTGCTGCAGACCGGGCTCGTCTCTCTGTACGCGTCTGCCTGCGCATCAACACAACACGACCTTTTTTTTTTTTTTTACCTCTCTCTACCGCCATCCCTTCTTCTCGCGTTTTACTCGTTGTTGCAGCAGCGGCGCACACCTACACATCCACAGCCCCAGCCGAGCCGGCCTCACCTCAGGGCCCGCCGCCAGCGTCTCCTCCTCGGGCACAGGTGCGGTGCTGTGGCCGCCCATCCAACCGCATTGCTGGCCGTCCAGCCACCAGGCGTTCCCACTGCCGCGAGCCACGCCGCGCACCGACCCTGCTGCAGAAAACGAAGCATAGCCAGAGACCGACCGATACACAAAGCAAGCCGTCGCCTCGCCTCTTGTCCTTCCTGCCTTCCTTCCGCCCCCGCCCTTCTCACACCACCGCCTCTCCACTTTCGCCCGCCCCCGCCCCCGCCCCTCCTTTTTTTTGTTTTGTTTTTTTCCTTCGTTTTCTTCTTTCTTTCTTTCTTTCTTTCTTTCTTTCTTTCTTTCTTTCTTTCTTTCTTTCTTTGGCCCTCTCTCCTTCCCGCCCCATGGCGGTTACGGCACCGCCTGCAGCGGCAGATTTTTTGCGCCCACACGCCTACTCCTACCACCATTAACCTTGCCCTGCCCTGCCCATCAACGTCGCAGTCGAACCGACGCTTGCCAACACACTGCCCACGTTCCCTTTCTCTCTTCGGCCTACGCCCATTACGCGCCGCCGCCACAGCACCTTCCCTTCCCACAACACACCGACGTCATCACACGCACCCAAAACAGGGGCCACGACCGTGTTCCTCGCCCACTCCCATCCCGCACGGTACGCACATTCCCAACTACTAACCGCGCACCCTCCCTTTCCAATCTGTGTGTCTCTGTGTCTGTGTCCTGTCCGCGCGTGACGCCTCTCAACATCCGCCGTCCCCCGTCCCGTTTTCGCCCCCATGCCGTCGTCGCGCCGCCTCCGCCCCGTCCACCGCCGCCCCTGTCCGCCCCGCACCACACCATACACCGCTGCTTGTCCCGGCCGTTGCCACCAAAGGCGCCGACCGCAAACGCGCCACGCCGCAGCCCCCGTGCGTCTCGCGCTCGCTTGCATCTCCGTGCCGACGCTGCCTCTCTTCCCGCTCGCACTCGACCTCGACAACACAGTCTTTGGCTCCGCCACTGCGTGTTCCGGTGGTACGCACGCTGCAACACGTATGTATTCATTACCAGAGCGATGGCGAGGCATGACAGCATCTCCGTCTGACCAGAGAGTTATTTATCGTTGCTGGTCGGCGCTTGGACCGCGCCAGACGACAGTAGTGGCACGCACCGGGTCGCCAGGAACAGTTGTTATATATATTGTAGCGCGAGTCGGGAGAGGTAGTAGTCGGTCGACAGTAGTAGCGGGTGGACGGTTGTACTGAGCGGGCGTCGGCGGCGTGCTCTGCTCGTCTCGCGACTCTGGTCACGGTTCGGGACGATGTATATAGTATATTGTGTTATAATCAAAAGGTAGTGTGAAGCTGCATTGCGCAAATCTGATAACGTATGTTCTTCAACAACAAAAGCCCCACTATTACTTTTTTCTAAAGTAACTTTTGTCTTTTAACGAAAAACATTCACTTTTTAAAGACTACTTCCTATGGCATTTCCCTCCAAGGAGTGCAATTAATTACCAGCCAGCACTCATTCATTGCACACAGCTGTGTAAGGGGTATCTACAATTGAGGAGCGGATACAAATGCAATTTTTTTGTTTCTTTTTTTTTTTTTTTTTTTTTTTTTTTTGGTGTCTGTGTGTTGTAACCTCCCCGCAAAATTTAAAATAATGGACAATGTTATTTACGGATGCTAATGGACATTGCGCTAATTGTAACCTCGCCCACAATGAGAGGTATTGAAAATGGCAACAAAAATGTGAAATTCGCAATCCGACTCAAATATAAATTCTTCACAACATTTAAAGTCCGTTCAGTGACAAGAAACTTCAATTAAACCGAAATATCGGTCTTTGGCCCTGTGCAAAACAATCAGAATTACAGTCTTACCTCAGAATAAATGGATGTCACATTTCTGCTCTTGTTGTTGCGCAGCGCCTGGAGGAACTGCATTGCAAATAATAATATTCTCCTTTTTTTTTGTGATTTTAGTGAAATTTTTCTTCAAAGAAGTGGAATGAAATGTGAAGTGCAACGAACTCTTTAGTTCAATAAAAAATTAAATGTTTGAAAAATGCTTTTGAAATAAAAATTATTATTGGGGAACTTGTTGGAGAATAATTACAATAAATAAACCTTTTCATTATCTAATGATTATATTAATTAACAGTATACCTTATTCACCATCTTGACCAGTGTTGCCGGCCGCCTACATCACACAACCGCACTCGGCTGCTACTACTGACCGACCGCTCTGCATGACGACTACTGACAGAGTACAGACTCGCAACGACTGACTGACTGACTGACTGACTGACTGAGAACCGCTCGCAACACTCGCGCAGTCCAGCGCAAACTCTCTGGTCACAGATGCTACAATGTCTCGCCATCGCTGCTACGTTACATACGTGTTTCAGTGTCTTCTTTTCATTGGGGTAACGATCTTTGGCTCTTTTTATTCTGAATACAGGGCCAAAGGTCAACGCTGCTGCCCTTATACAATTTATCAGGTTTCATTATGTCTGTTGCAATGTTACATACGGTTCATTCTTTCATTAATATTATCGTTGGGTTTGTTTTGTAGGGACGTTAACATTCTGGCACATTTTTATTATCATCGGACTCTCTGCTATTTGTGCAGGGAGGTTATGTACCTGGGTCCATTTCCATTTCCATTTACATTTTAGTATTGATAGACTTTTTGTTTTCTTTTTTGTTTCTTGTTGTTTTTCCTTCTTTTTTTTGTTGTTCTTTTTTTGTTTTGTTTTGTTTTTCCCGCTCTCAACCACCACCGCCGCATCACGCCTTCCGTTTTCTTGGTTTCTTTTCTGTTCTTCAACTGCTTCAACATCACCGCGCCCCATTTCCACACCACAGCCATCAGCCTCCAAGACGGGCAGGCGCAGTGTGCCATTTCCGGCGCACAAGCACACCCGTACGGTACTCTCCTCGCCCCCACGCCAACAACAACACAGCGACCACGCGGCTTTCAGGCATGGCACGGCACGGCACCGGCGAAATGCGCCGCCCCCGCCCCTCCGCGCATCCGTCCGTCTCGCCACGTTCACTGACAGCCGCGTCTGCGGCTACACCACGACAACCACAACACAACACCGCTCCCCTCCCTGGCAACTCATTGTTTTTCTCCTCCTCTTTTGCACAAACCACAACGCCGAGCACAGGCGCAAGCCACCCACACCGCGCCCCTCCCCGTCCCGTCTTTGGCCGCCGCTCCTCGTTTGCCCCCTCCCATCTCCCGAAATGCCATGCCAGCAGCGTTACGCATGCCCCTCCCCTGTCCACACAACACTACCGCCAAACGAACAGCCTTCCGGGCCACATGCAGGGCACGCCCACCTCCAAACACTGCCAATTCACGGACGCACACACACACACACACACACACACACACTTTCTCGACACCTTTCTGTACGGAGGGTGCGTCATCTCGACCGTGACAGAGTGACGCCAACTATCGGCGATCCATTTCCCCCCACTGGTAAAACATGTCCACTAACACCTACATACATCATTCAAGTACACAGACAATAGCATACACACAATGGGAGGGCACACGAACATGGACGGCACGGCACTGTCATACACTCTTCCTCAGAACCATATCAACAAACGTTACGTACATCCGGGAAAGCGAAAGCGAAAGCAAAAGCAAAGCCCAATGCAGCCGTCAAAGGTAACGTTCACCACGGCAGACACTTGCAGCCGCGCCGCCGTTAAACGCATTTCAGTGCGGCTCCAATACGCCTCCGACACGGGAACGTTCCGTTGCTCTACGAATGCGCTTCTCCCCTTTTTCCCTTCCTCTCTCTTTTGCCCCCCCTCCTTGCACTCTTGCCTCATTCCTCACGTTCTGCCCAGACATTCGACCGATCAAAGTCAACCTTTCGTTACCGTTCTCAGCGCGACGGTGTACAACAGTATGACGGGTGTGCCCAAGACTTCGGTTCAGTTGCGTGACGCCGGTCTATCGCGCCGATCGACAGTTACTCAGGGGGCGACGGATCGGACCACGTCACCGACACACAAAACACTTTCAAACAAACAAATACATACCGGATGGACACAGACAAACACGTGTACAGACATTCGCCAAACAAACGACGACGACCGCCGCCGCCGCCGCCGCCGCCGCCGCCGTCTAGCGTCGCGCTTACTGTACTGCACTGGACACGCGTGCATCTTGAATGACGACATCGGTGTGCGTGCGTCGTACGCAATCAGTCAGACACGGCTATCAAAAATCAGAGTCGAATGGTACATCATCGTGCGTGTCGCCGTACACGTACAGTACAATACAACAACAATGCGTCTTAATGGCACGTTCAATTTCAACGTCACTCACACACCTCCACGCTGCAGTTACGTCGCACCATTGTCAAACTCGGCGTACAGCAAAGGGAATAGTGGGCGGCAAAAAAAAAAACCAAACAAAAACATTTCACATTTCACCCTCGCCATGTATGATGTGCAAAAAACAAACCCGCAAACGGCCGTCGTTACGGTGACACAAAAGTCGCCGATCGCACTGTCCCCCCTCGCAGACAGGTTAACACACACACACACACACCAACACCAATGGGTCAAAACCACTCCAACGAGGCGTGCCACCATTCCACGCCACGGCGACCAACCTCGTGGCCGTCCCCCGCAACACGCTTTGACGCGCCCCCCCCACCCACAATCAAAATGCACACATACATCACAGCCGTCCACACAAACAACAACAACAACAACAACAATTCCGCCCTTCCCGCAAAAGGCAAGTTGGTGGCCCTGAAAAGGGCCGTTTTGCCGCTCTCGCAACGGAGGAGCCTTCTCCTTCCTTCCTTCCTTCCTTCCATTCCAGAGCCACCTCCTTACTTGGAGCTCGTGTACTTGGTCACCGCCTTCGTGCCCTCGCTCACGGCGTGCTTGGCCAGCTCGCCAGGCAGCAACAGCCGCACAGCGGTCTGGATCTCGCGGGACGTGATGGTCGAGCGCTTGTTGTAGTGCGCCAGGCGAGAAGCCTCGGCCGCAATGCGCTCGAAAATGTCGTTCACGAAGCTGTTCATGATGCTCATCGCCTTCGACGAGATGCCCGTGTCAGGGTGCACCTGCTTCAGCACCTTGTAGATGTAGATGGCATAGCTCTCCTTCCTCTTGCGCTTCTTCTTCTTGTCGCCCTTCGAAATGTTCTTCTGCGCCTTGCCAGCCTTCTTGGCGGCCTTCCCGCTAGTCTTGGGCGGCATCTCGAACGAACCAACGTACGGCAGCAGCAACACCAGTAGCAAGCGCTCCGCTCTAGTCAGCGTCTCCCCACACAGTGGCACCCGCCGCCAGCCGCCGCCGCACCTTTACCAGCTCGCCCTGTTGCGGCCGCCGACCAATGGGGCGCGCGCGCAACCGGCCGCCGCACCCGAGCCCATAAAGCACCCCCACCCCGGCTGCGCCGGCACGCACTCCGCTGCTCGACTCGCTGCCGCTCGCACCGGTCGTTTTTTCGTTTCCGTTTCGTGTGCACCGTCGCTAGCCCATCGCCATGTCCGGACGCGGAAAGGGAGGCAAAGTCAAGGGCAAGTCAAAGTCCCGCTCAAGCAGGGCTGGGCTCCAGTTCCCGGTCGGCAGAATCCACCGCCTCCTGCGCAAGGGAAACTACGCAGAGCGCGTCGGCGCCGGGGCGCCCGTCTACCTCGCCGCCGTCATGGAGTACCTCGCGGCTGAGGTGCTCGAGCTGGCCGGAAACGCGGCCCGCGACAACAAGAAGACGCGCATCATCCCGCGCCACCTGCAGCTTGCCATCCGCAACGACGAGGAGCTCAACAAGCTCCTGTCGGGCGTCACCATCGCACAGGGTGGTGTCCTGCCCAACATCCAGGCCGTCCTGCTGCCAAAGAAGACCGAGAAGAAGGCCTAAAGGAGGCCAGGCAATCGCAACGCGCTTTGCCGGCTCGGCTCGGCCCACAACAATCGGCCCTTTTCAGGGCCACCACACAAACCTACGTCCAAAGCAAAATTTCAGTCGTCCTCGCCGCACCTTGTTTTGTTTTAACTTTGCACAGCCGCCGCCGGCGCACGTCCGCCATCTTGTCGTCCACACAGCCCGTGTGGCCCAACACACACACACACACACATTCATTTTTGCACGGTCGCAGTCGCCTTCCAAACGACAACGGCAGCAATAATGACGACCATTGTTACAGGGAGGCGTGTCGACACACCGCCCTCCACTCCCGCGCGCAACGGCCGTCGACACGAACGAAACAGCTGATCCGGCCGCCTATGCCCACACGCCTTGCCTCGGAAACCCCAACGCCGCCGCAAACACACAGGGCCAAACCACGCAAGCAAATAATCACCGCCTCTCGCACAACAACACACAGCCCGCCATCTCCGTCGCGATCGATACAACGACACACAATAACAAACACACAAACGAAGCAGCTCC